>NW_027271101.1:675000-680000 GCF_040938485.1 Diadema antillarum
TAAGAAAAAAAACGACATTAAGGTTCTATGTTAATTCCGTTTGGGTGGAGGGTTTTTAACTTGTCAATCCAAAAGGATTCTCGGCGTAATGTTGTTGTGTGTGATTTGCTCTCGATAGCTTCGATGGCTGTAAGTTGTAGGTTGGATAATGAGTGTGAGGGTAGGTTGAAATGTTTGGTGTATGGGAGTGTTTTGTGATGTGGGTTGTGGTAGTTACGTATTTCTGATAGTGTGTTGTTGATTCTTGTGTACAGTGTTGTTTCTGTTTTCCCGACGTACTGTTTATGACAGAGTGAGCATGTTAGGAGGTATATGACGCATGTGGATTTGCAGTTGATGTGTGAGGAGATCTTGAATTGTCTACCTGTGGTTGTGCTTTGGAATGTTGTAGTTTCTACGATGTGTTGGTGAAGGTTACATTTATTTAGGTAGATATATAATAGGTAATGTAATAATGGTATATGTATTTTGGGAAAGTTGAACTGTAGTTAAAGTAACGTGGTTGTAAGTATGTAAGTATTTGGATAAATAGATTCATGTGTATAAATTATATGATGTATGCGGATTGTATATTTGTATGTATTACAAGAGGTGTATTAATATGTAGAAATTGTAATAGTAATTTGGAAGTTTTTCTGTATTGTTGGATGGTGAAAATTTTTGAGTATTGGTAGTTTTTGATTGATTATTGAGAACGAGCCTTAGTACAGTAACGCCCCCCCCCCCATATACACAAATACATATAAGATACACCCGACCACAATCTTCACACAGACAACACTACAAGACCACACTCAGCACCAACACAGTAAGTTTTGTTTTGCGATTGTATTTAGTTATAGTATGCTGATTTGTTTTTTGTTATAAAATGCGCTGAATTGAGGTATGTTTTATGTTGAGTATATTTTGAAATGTATAGTATATGAGGCTAGTTGAGTTTAGTATGATTTTATACCTAGGTTGATTTTATTTATACGTTGTTGTCATTGACTGTATAGATCCTGAAGAAGGGCTTTTCGCCCGAAAGCTCGATGATTAAAGGGGTGCTACCCAACACCAGCCACGTCTATTAATGTGCAAGATTTGATGTCAATAGATTTACTGTTCTTGCACTGCCCGCCATGTTGTGGTTAAGTCTTTTGATGCCAGTATATATATATATATATATATATATATATATATATATATATATATCCATCTATCTATCTGCTCTCTGTACACAAAGATCGGTCTACATATTCCTTGTATGAATTTTACAATTCCTTGGGCGTGCTTACAGTGTACATTACTTGCATTAACCCATTGAGGACAGACTCATTTTGCTACAACACGCATTTCCCATAGACCCCTGCCCGTGTGTATTTGGGACTCGTCCTCAACGGGTTCGTGTGAGAATCCACTCCATAGTCAAGATAACTTGATAGAAAATGAAATAGAAGAAGTTTCATTGAAATTTGAGCGCAAACAAGAAACAGATTATGAACTCTCTATGTCATCCCCGGAATAATTATTAGTCTTATCCCCCTCCCCCTCTTTTTATGTCTTAGAAAAAGAAATGATAACCCTCGGAATACATTTTGAAAGAGTTTTGATGATTCAAATGTGATGACCATGCTAAGTGGGATGGGCGTAGAGTTGCTGAATTTTAGGGAAAAAAAGTGATTTAATGATTGATCATTTCTTCATGCACACACTTACCAATTTGAGTTATGAGACGAGATCTCTATCATCTCATTTAGATTTTATGTGGGATGTAAACTAATGTCACCATTTCTTACAAACGTGTTCAACTCTCAAGTTTCATTACGTTCTCATTTTGCGTCTACATTAGATTAAAAAAAAATAAAGAACAGACTCCATCTCACTTGAGAATACATTCCCCTTTCATTCCAAGAATAACATTTTTTTTTTGTGGTCCTAATGAATTAACTGGAAATCTATAATATTGCTTCCCCCTCCATCATTAAGAAGTCTTTAGTTTTGATATTCTGAGGAAAGATTTGAATTACCTACAGTGCACCTCTACAATAAACCAGCTTGTAAAACGAATCTAATATTCAGGGTTGCAAAAAAGGGACACACAAACTTAAAAGCTATGCTGCATATTACATTCAGCTTCATCATCTAGTGATTTTTACTGTAAGGTACAAATTGTACCTTCCCTTCTGTATGGATCTCTTACACAGGAAGCTGGTAGATCAGCCTTCAAATGGTATACCCACTTTTTAAAGTGGGTGGTGGTGGTCTTTTTTTTCTTATGAATACCTGAATATAAAAACGACCCAAGTCCAAATTTGACTTATTGCATCTTTGGAGTCCCTTCACGAAGTGATGGAGAGATAGATAATCAGTCAAATTAATGTTTTGCATTTGAATTTGTATAGATAACATTCCATTTAATGAAAAAAAAAACTATTAACATTAGGAAATTACTTAAAGATTTTTGTTTTTTTCTAAATTTTCTGTAATGGACTTGGGTCGCTTTTATACTCAGGTTTTCCTATTTTTGTCTCTGTCTTTGCCATGACCGAGGAAGTCATGGAAAGAAAGAAGATTTCGTCATTCCTCTTGGGATGATATCACCTTGTTTCAGACAGTAGGAAACGAATACCGACGAGTCATTTTCCAGTGTCTCGGCTCCACGCAGTTGAGTTAATTGGCGTAAGGTGAAACCGCGTGGAGAGAGCAGTGGTGTAGCACGCCAGTCTCGGAGGAGAAAATGTGGAATTTCTCTAATTAGGCTGCCATCTAGACGTGCGATGCTCTTACATTTGTCTGCACACATGCAGTATGTGTGCCGACTGAGAAATTCTAATTTCAGAACTCCACTTATGCTAGAATATATGAGTATGACCCAAGTCTACCCCCCCCCCCCCCCCCGAAAGAGAAAGAAAGAACTGAAAGACAAAACCACAAAACCTACAATGCTTGATAGTGAATCATACCTTGACCCATTTCACACTTAAAATTAAAGGACAAGTCCACCTTCATATACATAAGGATTGAGAGAATGCAGCAATATTAGTAGAACACATCAGTGAAAGTTTGAGGAAAATTGGACAATACGTTCAAAAGTTACGAATATTTTAAGTGTCTGTGCAGTCACTGCTGGAAGAGAAGACTACTACAGTGTATGATGTCACATGCGTACAACTATATATTAAGGAAAGTAAAAAGAGAATTTCACAAAACTTTACTTTTTGAATAAAGTGCACAGTTCTTCGACTTGCTACTGACGTATGTTAAGGGTAATATTATTCCCCCTGGCTTCTGAAAGAGAGAAGTCAAGTGTTCTTTTGTTATGGGAGAAAAATGGAAATATGTTGAATTTTCTTTATTCTTTCTTTATATCGTTGTACTCATGTGACATCACAAACTATAGTAGTCTTTTCATCCAGCCGTGAATGAGTAGAAACTTCAAAAATTCATAACTTTTTAACGGGTTGTCCGATTTTGCTCAAACTCTCACTGATGTGTTCTACTAATATTGCTGCATTCACTCAACCCACATGTCTATGAAGGTGAACTTGTCCTTTAAAGACAAAATGTGATATTCCTTTAGTTTTCATGAGCACTTAGACCTAGCTTATTAATCAGAAAGCTGAGTGAAGAAGTTGAGCTGAATGAACAAAATGCATACATCTGTATTTATCTTTACTTTTGTCACATCCGCGATAATGAAGTGATATATGAATAGAAGTCTCCCGTAGAATGCTTGTTTGTGCTCGAAAAGTGGCATCCATGTAGAGGACATTACATGTGAATCCTATCACAGAGCTGTAACCATTCAATCTTGTTCCTTTCCTCCTCTAGCTAGGTTTATGCAGTAATATTCCAATGTCCCTATCTGTACTTGTGTGTTTATGTGTGTATGTGTTTGTGTGTGTGGGTGCATTATTGTGTGTATTAGGGAAAGTCTCGTACAAAAATCAACACTTTAGCTTTAGGCATTTTGCCGGCTGGTGCTTTTCTGCGTTTCACATCCAGTCTGAGAAGTTCTCTGATCACTTGTCAGTTTAAATGAACCCCACTTTAAGGGCACTGGATATCAAACTGACGTGAATGTCGCCTTTTTATTGCTCCCCTGATGTTGTATGTAATGTAATATATAGATTGATTCATTAGAATTGATGGCATAAGACTTACGAGCTTGTAGCTTTCTGGTGATGTGTATCCCCTTATGTCCAAAGGGTGACTGATTGTAATGTAACTGAAGTAGGCATTCACACTTGTGAAAATTTTTTTCTAGAATTTTGCTCAATCGTAGCAGAGATATTCAAGTAAAAAAGATGGGTAATGAATAAAAGTGACAGCTGTGATTATCTCAAAAAACATGTCAACAGACAACATTCTGTGTTTTTTCATCATTGAACTTGCAATGATGGCTCAAGGAAGGATACTGCAAAAAAAAAAGTGCACCAAAATACATTTGTGTCATCAAATACAGTAATAAACATTTCTTTACTATCAGGCTCAATAACTTGCAAGGTTTTATTCTTTTCACCTTAACCTGAAATCTCATATGTGAAAGATGCAATAGATATTGGGGAAAAAATGAATTGATGATCATAACTTTGCACTTTATCTGCAAAGAGCAAGGACTAGTAAAAAGCAATTTTGTTCAATAGCCTGGTGTGAAGATAGAAAATGAATGAAAATTCAACCTTTAGGTCTCAAGTGTCTTATATGTTTTGTGGATAAGTAGTTCCTGTTTGTCTAGGTTAATGCCATACGACTTAAATGTAAAAAGCAAACAAACAAACAAACTGTGTATAACGTGTAAGCACGTTCAAGAGTGAGGGATTATAGGGAAAAAAACGCAACAACAACTATTCATACTACGGATGGTATAAGTGCAAAATGCTAGAAGTGTCATATTTTTAATCTACCTGGGGGGGGGGGGGGGGGCAGCATGCACTCTTTAATGGGGTCAAGAGCTGGTTAATCCTCAAACGTGGCAAGGTATTGCTTGATCAGTCAAGTGGAATGTTTTTGAAGAC